>NC_059549.1:11125000-11132500 GCF_905220415.1 Colias croceus
TCAGGTGGCGGATAGGGGGAGGCCCTCCAGATATGGGGGGGTACCGGTTGTCTTGCCGGCGCGGACCAAAACCAGCGTGGAGGAACTCGAGGGCTGCCACGTCCTTGTTGCAATTTCTGCTTTGCAGAGAATGTGCTGGGTTCATATTCGAACAGTGCTGCTTTTGCGGCGAGGTATGGCAACCAGTGGTTGCGGATGTTTTAGTCCTACTGGACGACGGGCTGCTCTGCAGCGATGGATGGCGGTTGTATCAATCGCGGCGCGGCGGGCTGGGCGGCAGGTTTTCTGTTGCCTGGTTAGGGGCTTCGGCCTTCCGTCGGGCAACCTGTTATCCGTCGTAGTGTTGTTGTCACGTCTAGCAGCTACGACGGACCAGGGGGCTTGCCTTAATCGGCTGGCCTGAGAGGAAGGACACCTCATCAAAAACCCTCAAATCCGCGTTGTAGTCCAGCGGCGTGGAATTCCTGTCCTTCTTGGACAGTTTGGCTCGGGAGAGCGTGAGCTTTTAGCTGTGTACACCCATGGATACCGCCCGACCTCCATGGTGTAAAAGGGTTATCCGGGTGCAGGGGGCACCGCCCGGATGGACGTTTTATATCCCCCATACTCGTGGGAACAAAAATGTCCTTTAACTCCGAAATGATCAACGACGACTCTGGCAAACACACAATTGACACTGAAAATTTTTACGATTTGGCAGACACTGACGGAAGTATGTCTCCAGCGCGTGTCGAGACAAGGCGGGGCAGGGCTGTGCTGCGTTCAAGCTCCAGCTCTGTCAACAGCATTAAAGAAAAGGATGGAAGAGACAGGCTGTGGCGGAAGCGGACGCTGGACACCAGCTGTTCAGGTTCCGACACAGATGGCACAGGGGTTTTTACATCCCCATTTTTGAAGACGACCTCAAAAAGAGGGAAGGGCCGCCCATCGGGTTCAAGCGCCACTCGGCGTGAGGCCACATTTGATATGACGAGGATGCGTAAGATGGAGTTGGAGGCGCAGGCCGAGAAAGAGGTTGCTGAGTGCGCCGAGCGCATTGAAGTGGCGCGAGCTAGCGCTCCTCTCCCTCCCATCCCAGTAAAGTTGAACACATCTGAGGATCTCAGTCGCCGCATTGCCGATGACCTGGCTGCAATAGAGAAGGTGTTGACCAGGTCATCAAATCTCAAGGGCACTTTCAAAAAGACCTTGAAGATAGCCCACGATGATATTGAGCAGTCGGTGGCACAGTTGGAGAAGCGCACTGTGTCTGAGGAGACGAGATTGCTGCAGGCAGCCAATTCCCGCCTCCAGGCGGAGCTCGACTCCCTGAAAAGGGAGCTCCAAGAGGTGAAGGCCCCTCAGGGCTCGTCGCTGCCTGTTCAGCCCCAAGATTCAGACTCCGATCTGGTTGCTGTCATCTTGCGCCAGGTCGGAGCAATGATAAACGCGAGATTCGAGGCCCTAGAGGAGCGTCTGCTGCCGGCCAAGCGCATAAGACCTCCGCTGGCGGCGGATAGCAGGAAAGCGACGAAGGCGGCTGAAGAAGAGATGGCCGAAGAACTTGCACCGTCCCCTCCATCAAAGGCGAAAACATACGCAGGTGTTGCGGCAACATCGAAACCAGGCAGACCTGTGCCTGGGCCCGCAATAAAGAAAACCTCGAAGCAGGCAGCGGTCCCAGCGGTGGGGACCGAGGCAACCTCGAAGAAAAACAAGAAAAAGAAATTGGAAAAGGGGAAAGAAACGGGCGTCGTGCAGCCTGTTCCGGCGGGTTCAAAGCCCCCCAGAAAAGATGGCCTCCCGCAGCAGCCGTCTAAGGATGGAGAGTGGACTGTGGTTGGAAAGCGAGGAAAAGGAAACAAGGGGAAAGGGAAGAAGCGCGCGGCTAAGTCCCGCAAGAAGTCGCGAAAGCTCCACGCTCCGAATTCCTCGGCTGTCGTCCTTACCCTGCAGCCGAGTGCGAAGGAGCGTGGCGTAACCTACGCCGGTGTTTTGACGGAGGCGCGGCGTGAAATAGACCTCGCCGAAATTGGCATCAGTGCAATGCGTTTTAAGCGCGCCGTCACTGGTGCCAGGATACTAGAGATCCCCGGTGCTTCCAGCACCAAAGAAGCGGACTCCCTTGCCGCCAAATTGCGGGAGGTCCTCGGTGAGGATAACGTTAAGGTGTCCAGGCCGGTCAAGTGCGCAGACTTGCGAATCACTGGCCTGGATGACTCGGCCACAGTCGAGGACATTGCGGCCGCGGTCTCGCGCGCAGGGGAGTGTGCCGCGGAGCATGTGAAGTGTGGTGGCCTGCGCGCGGGCCCCCGAGGTGCTGTATCAGCCTGGGTTAGTTGCCCGGTGACTGCGGCGAAGAAGCTGGCGCAGGCGGGGCGCGTAATGGTTGGGTGGGTTTCGGCGAAAGTATCTCTCACTGAGCAGAAGCCCCTGCGCTGTTACCGCTGCCTGGAGTTGGGCCATGTCAGCGCCACATGCTCCTCGTCGACGGACAGGAGTGCCACTTGCTTCCGCTGCGGTGAAACAGGCCATAAAGCTGGTGGATGCGATGCCGCCTCCGCTCGCTGCGCCCTATGCACGGAGGCAAAGCTACCGGCAGAGCATCGGCTTGGAAGCGCAGCCTGTAAGGCCCCGAAGCCTAAAAGAGGCGGAATGCGGAAGCAAGATGGCGCTCGAGTCCCATCGTGCTCTGCTCCGGTACCTGATGAGGTACCACAAACGGAGGCAGCCATGGAAACGCAGTAATGGCCCCACTGCGTTTCCTACAGGCCAACATCAACCACTGTGCCAGGGCTCAGGACCTTTTACATCAGAGTCTGGCAGAGTGGGGAATTGACGTGGCGGTAGTGTCCGAGCCATACAATCTGCCCCCCCGGGATAACTGGGCGGGCGATCTGGATGGCTTGGTGACGCTAGTTGCTCAAGGCGGCACACAGCTTGAGCAAGTCATAAGGCGGCGGGGATGCGTCTCGGCAGTTGTCAAGGGTTTCACCGTTGTTGGGGCGTACTTCTCGCCGAATCGCTGCCTCGCCGATTTCGAGCAGTTCCTGGTTGAGTTGAGGGATCTGCTAGACTTCGCACAACCTCAATCTGTGCTTCTGGCCGGGGACCTTAACGCCAAGTCGGTGTCTTGGGGCTGTGTGGCAAGTGATATACGTGGCTCAATACTCGCTGACTGGGCAGTTGCGTCGGGACTGACGGTAATTAACCGTGGAGCAGAATTAACATGTGTTCGGCAGAGGGGTGGATCCATTGTAGATGTCACGTTTGCGAGCCCCCCTCTCGCTCGTCGTATACAAGACTGGAGGGTTCTTTTGGACGTGGAGACGCTCTCGGATCACCGTTATATCCGGTTTAGCGTCTCCACGCCCTCAACGGCTCCCAGTCAATTCCCCCCTGGCGATTGTCGTCCGCGCTGGGCACTTGGTAGCCTCGATAGGGAGCTTCTCACTGAGGCTGCCTTAGTGCAGGCTTGGCTCCCGTCGCAGCAGAATGGCAGCGTAAACGTAGAGGAAGAGGCCACTTGGCTTGCTGAAGCAATGTCAAAGGTGTGCGACGCGAGCATGCGGAGGGTGCGGTCGGTTCCACGTAGGCGCCAAATGTACTGGTGGTCCGCCGATGTTGCCCAGCTGCGTGCTTCATGCGTGGCTGCGAGGCGGGCGTACACCAGGCACAGGCGCCGTAGGCGGCGTGACGAAGAGGAGGAAGCGCGGTTATACGCCGTCTATAGGGACTGTATTGTGTCTCTGCAGGACGCAATCAGAAGCGCTAAGACCCGTGCATGGGAGGAGATGCTCGAGAGTTTGAACCGTGAACCCTGGGGTCGGCCGTATAAGAGGGTGAGGCAAAAGCTTCGCCCTTGGGCCCCGCCCCTGTCTCAAAGTCTCGAGCCACGATTTCTGGAGCAAGTGGTGACGTCCTTGTTTCCGGATCGGGGAAGACATTCTCCCCCAGCGATGGCACCCGCGATGACTGCGCAGGAGGAGCTCAACAACGAAAATGTCCCTCCAGTCACTCGCAACGAGCTCGCTGTGGCAGTAGAGCGCCTTAAGGCGAAGAATGCCGCCCCCGGCCCTGACGGTGTTCCCGGGCGGGCTTGGGTGCTGGCGCTAGAGTCACTTGGACCCAGGGTGGAACAGCTGTTCACGGAATGCCTCCAACAGGGCCAATTTCCCCGTAGGTGGAAGACCGGGAACTTGGTCCTGTTGCAGAAGGAGGGACGCCCGCGCGACTCGCCCTCAGCTTATAGGCCGATCGTGCTGCTCGATGAGGTGAGCAAGCTCTTTGAGCGCGTCTTCGCAGCTCGCCTCATCGACCATCTGGAGGGAGTGGGGCCGGACCTAAGCGAGAACCAATTTGGATTTCGCCGGGGACGATCCACTATCGATGCGATTGCTGAATTGCGGAACCTCGCTGATGATGCGGATAATGAAGGCGGAGTGCTTTTGGCGGTGTCCCTTGACATCGCCAACGCATTCAACACTCTGCCATGGAGCTGCGTGATCGAAGCGCTCCGCTACCACAACGTGCCCGGGTATATGGTACGCTTGTTGCAGTCCTACTTATCGGAGAGGGCTGTGGCGTACCCCGCGCGCCGTGGATGGCAAGAAAAGGAAGTGACGTGCGGTGTTCCACAGGGCTCGGTTCTTGGGCCCCTTCTGTGGAACATCGGCTACGACTGGGTCCTGCGTGCCACTTATCTACCGGGTGTCAGCGTGCTTTGCTACGCGGATGACACCCTGGTAACTGCACGCGGGGCCTCGTATAGGGAGGCAGCCCTTATTGCGACCGCTGGTGTGGCGGAAGTTGTGCGCCGAATCAGACGACTTGGCTTAGAGGTCGCTCTCAACAAGTCCGAAGCGATTTTGTTTCGCGGCCGTCGAAGGGCGCAGGCTGCTGGTTCAGCTATCCAGGTGGGTGGCACGTCCATCGGCGTCGGTTCCACCTTGCGCTACCTGGGCATCGTGCTGGACAGCCGGTGGACATTTGTGGAGCACTTTCGTCGCCTCGCTCCCCGTCTTGTTGGGGTGGCCGGGGCACTTGGAAGTCTGCTCCCGAATCTAAGAGGGGCTGGGGGTGCGTGTCGTCGTCTATACACCGGCGTCATTCGCTCCATGGCCCTCTATGGTGCGCCCATTTGGGCCGACTCTTTGAGCGTCCGTACCCGACCCTATTTGCGTAGACCGCAGCGGGTCATGGCGCTCAGAGTCGTGAGGGCATATCGCACAGTGTCCTTCGAGGCCGCGTGTGTCATGGCTGGGACGCCCCCGTGGGACCTGGATGCCGAGATGCTGGCGGACGTTTATCGCCGCGTCACCGCGTCCAGATCGCATGGAATTAATCCATACCTGGAGCAAGTCCAGCAATGGAGGGCTGGTGCTCTCGAGCGGCGGTTCAGGGAGTGGGAACGCCGGCTCGAGAGGCCCAGCGCAGGAGCGAGGACGGTCGAAGCCATCCGACCGGTCCTACGCGAATGGTGCGACAGGCGGCATGGGGCAATTACCTTCCGCCTGACACAGGTGCTGTCCGGACACGGCTGTTTCGGGTGGTACTTGTGCAAAGTCGCCAGGCGGGAGCCGCAAATGGCTTGCCATTGGTGTGACAGTCCGGAGGACACGGCAGACCACACTCTCGCCGTGTGCCCCGCGTGGTCCGAGCCCCGTGCTCGCCTAGTCGCAGTCGTCGGCCCTGACCTCTCTCTGTCTTCCATAGCTCGCGCAATGGTTGGCAGCGACAGGTCATGGCGCGCGGCTATCACATTCTGTGAAGATGTGATGTCGCAGAAGGAGGAAGCAGAGCGAGTCCGCGAGGGAGATCCCAACGCAGATCCTATTCGGCGGCGACGTCTTATTGGGCGCAGTCGCCGAGTCGCAACCGCTGTACACGGTCGCGACTTGCTTCCCTAATGATGGGTGCCGGACGGTGGAACGGGGACATAATCCATCGTCCGGTGCGGTGAGGCGGCGTGAGACGTGTTCCGTTCACGCCGCCCCCCAGGAAGGAGAAACTGGCGAACTCAAGCCAGGCCTTAATCGCGATGGGCCTAATTAAAAAATAGGCTGCCGCTGACGGGGTTGCGGAAGCGGTTCGACCAAATACCCGCGACCCTGCCAATACAGCGGAGTGACGGAACACAGTGGAGTTTAGTCGGTAGTCGCCGCATTCTGCGGTGTGAGTCCGACATAACCCAGGGCCCTTTCCCCGAGCGCTCTGGGTATGCCTAAATGCATTCTCCACTTAAAAAAAAAAAAAAAAAAAGGTTAGGTTAGGTTAGGTTAGGTTAGGTTAGGTTAGGTTAGGTTAGGTTAGGTTAGGTTAGGTTAGGTTAGGTTAGGTTAGGTTAGGTTAGGTTAGGTTAGGTTAGGTTAGGTTAGGTTAGGTTAGGTTAGGTTAGGTTAGGTTAGGTTAGGTTAGGTTAGGTTAGGTTAGGTTAGGTTAGGTTAGGTTAGGTTAGGTTAGGTTAGGTTAGGTTAGGTTAGGTTAGGTTAGGTTAGGTTAGGTTAGGTTAGGTTAGGTTAGGTTAGGTTAGGTTAGGTTAGGTTAGGTTAGGTTAGGTTAGGTTAGGTTAGGTTAGGTTAGGTTAGGTTAGGTTAGGTTAGGTTAGGTTAGGTTAGGTTAGGTTAGGTTAGGTTAGGTTAGGTTAGGTTAGGTTAGGTTAGGTTAGGTTAGGTTAGGTTAGGTTAGGTTAGGTTAGGTTAGGTTAGGTTAGGTTAGGTTAGGTTAGGTTAGGTTAGGTTAGGTTAGGTTAGGTTAGGTTAGGTTAGGTTAGGTTAGGTTAGGTTAGGTTAGGTTAGGTTAGGTTAGGTTAGGTTAGGTTAGGTTAGGTTAGGTTAGGTTAGGTTAGGTTAGGTTAGGTTAGGTTAGGTTAGGTTAGGTTAGGTTAGGTTAGGTTAGGTTAGGTTAGGTTAGGTTAGGTTAGGTTAGGTTAGGTTAGGTTAGGTTAGGTTAGGTTAGGTTAGGTTAGGTTAGGTTAGGTTAGGTTAGGTTAGGTTAGGTTAGGTTAGGTTAGGTTAGGTTAGGTTAGGTTAGGTTAGGTTAGGTTAGGTTAGGTTAGGTTAGGTTAGGTTAGGTTAGGTTAGGTTAGGTTAGGTTAGGTTAGGTTAGGTTAGGTTAGGTTAGGTTAGGTTAGGTTAGGTTAGGTTAGGTTAGGTTAGGTTAGGTTAGGTTAGGTTAGGTTAGGTTAGGTTAGGTTAGGTTAGGTTAGGTTAGGTTAGGTTAGGTTAGGTTAGGTTAGGTTAGGTTAGGTTAGGTTAGGTTAGGTTAGGTTAGGTTAGGTTAGGTTAGGTTAGGTTAGGTTAGGTTAGGTTAGGTTAGGTTAGGTTAGGTTAGGTTAGGTTAGGTTAGGTTAGGTTAGGTTAGGTTAGGTTAGGTTAGGTTAGGTTAGGTTAGGTTAGGTTAGGTTAGGTTAGGTTAGGTTAGGTTAGGTTAGGTTAGGTTAGGTTAGGTTAGGTTAGGTTAGGTTAGGTTAGGTTAGGTTAGGTTAGGTTAGGTTAGGTTAGGTTAGGTTAGGTTAGGTTA